>NC_069504.1:20585020-20627548 GCF_027579735.1 Bombina bombina | reverse complement strand
CTCGCATTCTATTGGCTGTTCCGATCAGCCAATAGAATGCGAGCTCAATCTGATTGGCTGATTGGATCAGCCAATCGGATTGAAGTTGAATCTGATTGGCTGATTCCATCAGCCAATCAGAATATTCCTACCTTAATTCCGATTGGCTGATAGAATCCTATCAGCCAATCGGAATTTGAGGGACGCCATCTTGGATGACGTCATTTAAAGGAACCGTCATTCGGCGAGTAGGCGTCGGTTGAAGAGGATTGGTCCGCGTCGGCTGGGAAGAAGATGGCTCCGCTCTGCTCCGGAAGAAAGAAGATTGAAGATGCCGCTTGATAGAAGACTTCATCCCGATGATGGACTTCCGACTTCAGCCCGATGATGGAGTTCTTCAGCCGCCGCTTGGATCAAGACTTCGGACCCTCTTCTGGACCGATTGCTGAACCTGGTGAGGTGAAGACAAGGTAGGGAGATCTTCAGGGGCTTAGTGTTAGGTTTATTTAAGGGGGGTTTGGGTTAGATTAGGGGTATGTTTGTGGTGGGTTGTAATGTTGGGGGGGGGTATTGTATGTTTTTTTTTTAAAGGCAAAAGAGCTGAATTCTTTGGGGCATGCCCCGCAAAGGGTCCTTTTCAGGGCTGGTAAGGTAAAAGAGCTTTTCTATTTTAATTTTAGAATAGGGTAGGGCATTTTTTTATTTTGGGGGGCTTTGTTATTTTATTAGGGGGCTTAGAGTAGGTGTAATTAGTTTAAAATTGTTTTAATATTTTTCTAATGTTTGTAAATATTTTTTTATTTTTTGTAACTTAGTTCTTTTTTATTTTTTGTACTTTAGTTAGTTTATTTAATTGTATTTATTTGTAGGTATTGTATTTAATTAATTTATTGATAGTGTAGTGTTAGGTTTAATTGTAGATAATTGTAGGTATTTTATTTTATTTATTTATTGATAGTGTAGTGTTAGGTTTAATTGTAACTTAGGTTAGGATTTATTTTACAGGTAATTTTGTAATTATTTTAACTAGGTAACTATTAAATAGTTATTAACTATTTAATAGCTATTGTACCTGGTTAAAATAATTACAAAGATGCCTGTAAAATAAATATTAATCCTAAAATAGCTACAATATAATTATAATTTATATTGTAGCTATATTAGGGTTTATTTTACAGGTAAGTATTTAGATTTAAATAGGAATAATTTATTTAATAAGAGTTAATTTATTTCGTTAGATAAAAATTATATTTAACTTAGGGGGGTGTTAGTGTTAGGGTTAGACTTAGCTTTAGGGGTTAAAAAATTTAGTAGAGTAGCGGTGAGCTACGGTCGGCAGATTAGGGGTTAATACTTAAAGTTAGGTGTCGGCGATGTTAGAGAGAGCAGATTAGGGGTTAATACTATTTATTATAGGGTTATTGAGGGGGGAGTGAGGCGGATTAGGGGTTAATAACTTTATTATAGTAGCGGTGCGGTCCGCTCGGCAGATTAGGGGTTAATAAGTGTAGGTAGGTGGCGGCGACGTTGGGGGGGCAGATTAAGGGTTAATAAATATAATATAGGGGTCAGTGGTATTAGGGGCAGCAGATTAGGGGTACATAGGGATAACGTAGCTGGCAGCGATGTACGGAGCGGCAGATTAGGGGTTAAAAAAATTAATAGAGTGGCGGCGATGTGGGGGGACCACGGTTTAGGGGTACATAGGTAGTTTATGGGTGTTAGTGTACTTTAGAGCACAGTAGTTAAGAGCTTTATAAACCGGCGTTAGCCCAGAAAGCTCTTAATTACTGACTTTTTTCTGCGGCTGGAGTTTTGTCGTTAGATTTCTAACGCTCACTTCAGCCACGACTCTAAATACCGGCGTTAGAAAGATCCCATTGAAAAGATAGTATACGCAAATGGCGTAGGGGGATCTGCGGTATGGAAAAGTCGCGGCTGCAAAGTGAGCGTTAGACCCTTTCCTGACTGACTCCAAATACCAGAGGGCGGTAAAAAACAGCGTTAGGAGCCTCTAACGCTGGTTTTCACGGCTACCGCCCAACTCTAAATCTAGCCGTCTCTAAATTTAAAAAAAAGGCATTTTGTTAAGGTTTTAAAATGTCTCTTCAATAAATTTGTTTCCTTTGCTCTTGATCTAACATCACATCATTTTAAGGTAAAAATTTTGTAATAAAAAGGTGCATTGCTTCCAAGAAAGTCTTACATACATGAGTCACAGGTTTGCAGACTAGGAAACGCTAGGCACGGGTTGAAAAAATCCCTGAGAGCTAGTCATCAATCAGTGTCCTGCCTCACAGTGCAGCCAGAGCACCTTTATAAACCGGCGTTAGCCCAGAAAGCTCTTAATTACTGACTTTTTTCTGCGGCTGGAGTTTTGTCGTTAGATTTCTAACGCTCACTTCAGCCACGACTCTAAATACCGGCGTTAGAAAGATCCCATTGAAAAGATAGTATACGCAAATGGCGTAGGGGGATCTGCGGTATGGAAAAGTCGCGGCTGCAAAGTGAGCGTTAGACCCTTTCCTGACTGACTCCAAATACCAGAGGGCGGTAAAAAACAGCGTTAGAAGCCTCTAACGCTGGTTTTCACGGCTACCGCCCAACTCTAAATCTAGCCGTCTCTAAATTTAAAAAAAAGGCATTTTGTTAAGGTTTTAAAATGTCTCTTCAATAAATTTGTTTCCTTTGCTCTTGATCTAACATCACATCATTTTAAGGTAAAAATTTAGTAATAAAAAGGTGCATTGCTTCCAAGAAAGTCTTACATACATGAGTCACAGGTTTGCAGACTAGGAAACGCTAGGCACGGGTTGAAAAAATCCCTGAGAGCTAGTCATCAATCAGTGTCCTGCCTCACAGTGCAGCCAGAGCACAGCACTATTTGAAGAGAGCAGCAATGTAAAGCGAAAGCACTAACAGTTCCTGGATGTGTCATGTTCTTTCTGCAGACATGTTGCATTTCCTGCGATAACATCTCAGATTCAGCAGGTTCTGCCTTAGGGATCATGAGAAAAAAGCACATTTGATAATAAAAGTTAATTAGATCCTTTTTTTTTTTTTTAATTGTATGCATCAAGAAAGAGAAACTTTTGATTTTAATATCTCTTTAATATCCAATATTGTAGCGAAAACAGAAATGTATCAGCTTTTTTGCTTTTGAGTGAGAGCTCTTGCAGCAAGTAGTTTTTTTTTTGTCATTTAATCATTAACATATTATGTAAAATGCCACTAAATGTCAAGATTATTTACTTTATCAGACTTCTGCATTAGAAAGATTCAGCACAATTAATACAAATAACATTTGCTTTTACGAAGAATATGCATGTGTTTATTTGTCAAGTATAGAAATACAAGCACTAGGTATACTGTTAAAGGGACAGTCTACTCCAGAATTTTTATTGTTTAAAAAGATAGATAATCCCTTTATTACCCATTCCCCAGTTTTGCATAACCAACACAGTTATATTAATATATTTTTTACCTCTGTGATTACCCTGTATCTAAGCCTCTGCAGACTGCTCCTTATCTCAGTTATATTAATATACCTTTTACCTCTGTGATTGCCTTGTATCTAAGCCTCTGCAGACTGTACCCTTATCTCATTTATTTTGACAGACTTGCATTTTAACCAATCGGTGCTGACTCATAAATAATTCAATGGGAGTGAGTACAATTTTATCTATATCACACACCTGAACTAGCAGTATCCAACTGTCAAATACACTGAGATAAGAGACAGTTCAATGGCTTATAAATTAGCATAAGAGCCTACCTAGGTTTAGCTTTCCACCAAGAATACCAAGAGAGCAAAGCAAATTTGATGATAAAAGTAAATTGGAAAGTTGTTGAAAATTCCTATTGGAATCATGAAAGTTTATTTTTGACTAGACTAGACTGTCCCTTTAAGATGAGCTTGGAAGGGGCTCAAGCCCAGAGTGTTTGCCACTCGAGCAATATGTGTTTTTATTATATCATGAAAGTTATGTATTTATTTATGTTATCTGGGTTCATTATTGTTCTTCAACTGAATCTTGTATTTTAGAAAAAGAAGCAAAAGCAACTATTGGAATCTGTTGGCGCTCTACAAATAACTGATAATAATAAAAATAATGAGCTTGGCATCAAGGTAGGGGTCATTAAGTTTTTGGATCCTAGCAATTCCCCGGCTAGTATCCTTCTACTAAAGACAAGATATGTAGAAACCAACAACAAGATGAGCTCTAGACACATCTACGGCAGCCCTCTCAAATGAATAACAGTGCTCTTCATGCTGTTATAGATGGTAATAACTTCCTCCTCAGTGCACTGGAGATACCAGAACCACAAGCTGGTGCCCAGATATATGAGTTCCACCATCACCAAATCATACAGATCCTGCACACAGCAAAAAGTGGATAAAAACAGATGTTAATGCATAATAAAGACAAGTCTTTGTTCTATCACGTTACATCACTAAAACATTGTATTATATGTGAATACATAACTTTATCAACAACCTGCTAAAAGCAAAACATGTCAAATACTATTCTAAGGGGCATATTTATCAAACTCTGTATGGAGCTTGATGCCTCGTGTTTCTGGGGAGCCTTCAGGCTCGTCAGAAACACAAGTTAAGAAACAGCGGTCTAAAGATCACTGCTCCATAACCTGTCCGCCTGATCGGGTTGATTGACACCCCCTGCTACCAGTTGATTGGCCGCAGAGCTGCAGGGGGCGGTATTGCACCAGCAGTTGACCAGAACTGCTTGTGCAATGATAAATGCCGACAGTGTATGCATTTATCAATGTGCAGCAGACATGGAGACCTATTTATCAAGCCTTCAACTATGCTGCATTCGCCAGCACCAATACGCTCACCTAACATCGCGGCCGCGGACCTGAATACGCTCTTCTTATTTATTAAAAAAGCAGTCAAAAAGCCGTGCACCAAGTACAGGGCGATGAGCAGCAGACTGTTGTTAACTAACAGTCATCGATCTCGCTGCTATTCGGCTTTTTCACAGCTTTATTTGTATACTGTCACTAAACACCTCCACTATACTAAACTGTTTAACTCCTATCCCGCCACTCCCGGACCCCGCCGCAACTAAATAAAGTTATAAACCCCTATCCCGCTGCTCCCGGAGCCCTTTGCAACTAAATAAATGTATTAACTCCTAAACCCCTGGCCTCCCACATCACTACCACTTACTAAACAAATTAACCCCTAAACCACCAGCCCCCCACATCGCTATAAACTTAATTAAGCTATTAACCCCTAAACCTAACAACCTGCTAACTTTACATTAAATATTAACCTATCCCTATCTTATAATACATTTTAACTTACCTTTAGAATTAAAATAAACAATATTAAACTACTAATGAACCTACCCTAACTATTATACTAAAATTACATTAAATTACATTAAACTATATTAAACTATTCATTAACCTACCCTATTATACTAAAATTACATTAAACTAACAATTAAATTAACTATATTACATATTTAAAAACCTAACCCTACTCAAATTATTTAAATCTAATATTAAAAATTACTGTTACAAAAAAATAACCACTAAGTTACACAAAATAAAAAACACTAAGTTGCACAAAATAAAAAACACTAAGTTGCACAAAATAAAAAACACTAAGTTACACAAAATAAAAATAAATTATCAAATATTTAAACTAATTACACCTAATCTAAGGGCCCTATGAAAATAAAAAAGCCCCCCCTAAATAAAAAAAAAACCCCTAGCCTACAAAACTACCAATGGCCCTTTAAAGGAGGGCCTTTTGCGGGGCATTGCCCCAAATAAATCAGCACTTTTACCTGTAAATAAAAATACAAATACCCCCAACAGTAAAACCCACCACCCACACAACCAACCCCCCAAATAAAAACCTATCTAAAAAACCTAATCTCCCCATTGCCCTGAATAGGGCATTTGAATGGGCATTGCCCTTAAAAGTGCATTTAGCTCTTTTTCAGACCAAACCCCTAATCTAAAATTAAAACCCACCCAATAAACCCTTAAAAAACCTAACACTAACCCCTGAAGATCCACTTACAGTTTTTGAAGACCCGACATCCATCCTCAACGAAGCGGCAGAAGTATTCATCCAAGCAGGCCGAAGTCTTCATCCATGCCGGCAGAAGTCTTCATCCAGACGGCATCTTCTATCTTCATCCATCTGGCGTGGAGCGGCTCCATCTTCAAGACATCCGGCGCGGAGCATCCTCTTCTAACAACGTCTTCTGATGATTGAAGTTTTCCTTTAAATAACGTTATCCAAGATGACGTTCCTTACATTCTGATTGGCTGATAGAATTCTATCAGCCAATAGTAATTAAGGTGGAAAAAATCCTATTGGCTGTTGCAATCAGCCACTAGGATTGAGCTTTCATCCTATTGGATGATCCAATCAGCCAATAGGATTGAATTCACATTCTATTGGCTGATTGGAATAGCCAATAGAATGCAAGCTCAATCCTATTCCAATCAGCCAATAGAATGTGAGCTCAATCCTATTGGCTGATTGGATCAGCCAATAGGATGAAAGCTCAATCCTATTGGCTGGTTTTTAATAGTAGATTTAAATAATTTGAGTAGGGTTAGGTGTTTAAATATGTAATATAGTTAATTTAATTTGTAGTTTAATGTAATTTTAGTATAATAGGGTAGGTTAATGAATAGTTTAATATAGTTTAATGTAATTTAATGTAATTTTAGTATAATAGTTAGGGTAGATTAATTAATAGTTTAATATAGTTTATTTTAATTCTAATGGTAAGTTTACATTTATTATAAGATAGGGATGAGTTAATATTTAATGTAAAGTTAGCGAGTTGTTAGGTTTAGGGGTTAATAGCTTAATTTAGTTTATGGTGATGTGGGGGGCTGGTGGTTTAGGGGGTTAATAGGTTTAGTAAGTGGTAGTTATGTGGGAGGCCAGGGGTTTAAGGGTTAATACATTTATTTAGTTGCGGCGGGATCTGGGAGCGGCGGTATAGGGGTTAATAACTTTATTTAGTTGCGGTGGGCTCGGGAGCGGCGGGATAGGGGTTAATATATTTATTTAGTTGTGGTGGTGTCGGGGAGCGGCTGGATAGGGGTTAATATATTTATTTAGTTGCGGCGGGGTCCAGGAGTGGCGGAATAGGGGTTAATAACATTATGTATGTGGCGGCGATGTCGGGGCAGCAGATTAGGGGTGTTTATACTCAGGGTTTATGTTAGGGTGTTAGGTGTAAACGTAACTTTTATTCTAGCATAGAAATCAATGGGATATCTGGCAGTATCAATCCTATTGGCTGATTGGATCATCCAATAGGATGAAAGCTCAATCCTTAGTGGCTGATTGCAACAGCCAATAGGATTTTTTCCACTTTAATTACTATTGGCTTAAAAAGTGTCAGATAGTGCCGAATTTGTATTTGGAACATCTGCAATGACCTAACCATTGATCTGTGTCGGATTGAGACCGGCAGATTGTATGTTACGTCACAAATTTCAACTTTTGCCGGTCTGTAGGCTTTGATAAATAGGTCGAATCAGGCGGTTGACGACTTGATAAATAGGCCTCATGATCTGCAATATCGGATCATGTCCGCTCGCACCTTCTTAAATAGGCCCCTAAGTATTGTTCTAAGACAGGAAGTAGCCATATTGTGTAAAATGACTCTGGTATTTAACTACTGGGTTATGAAAATGCATCTGTATAGCCAATTGTAATGGAAGCTTCCGTTACTTTTGTACTTGGAGAGGACTGCAGGCCAGCCTCCTCCCCACTGACTATGGACCCTGGAACTTGAGGGGATTCTATGATTTGGGAGGCTGCCAATTTGGAGTACTTTTACCCTGGATTCAGGTTTACCCTGTTTCTATGAATTCCCAGAGACTCTGAGAACTGGAGGGTCCTGAAACAGAGTTTTGGTTCCTGTGTTTTGTTGTAGTATAAGATAACAGCCCAATCCAGCATTCCCTGCTCCAACCCCCCTAGACTCAGAATGTTTGAGCTGATTGCAACCTCCTGCTCTAATGCTGGGACCTCCTGCTGTTATATGTCTGCATATCTAGTCTAGGTGTAAAGTGTCTTTCTGTTATTGTGTGAGTTATCCATTGTCCTTTTGTAAGTCAGGATGTGATTAGAATCTTGTTTAACTAACCATTGTCTGATGTTTATCTCATTGTATAATATTTGTTTCTATTAATTATGTGGTGACTACCCCCCTTTGTTGGAAATTTATAAAAGCTGTGTTTTCTATGCTATAAAGGAGTTCTTATTTTGACCCTCAAGCATTCAGTCTTGGCTAATGTTCTTGGGGGGTAGTTATAAAAAGTTGCAGCGGCTGTTATTCTAATAGTGGCAGGTATCCAGTGGAGGTTCATTGGTTGGCGTTTGGCGGGAGGAAGCGGACTTTAGCGGGTATACCCAGTCTGGGGTACAGAGACCCGCTACACCAATACTTTGTAGTCAGGTGTAATGGTGTCCCAAATAAATAAAAATCACACTTTACTGCGCATATATAGGTATTGGACACCATAGACAAAGCACTTTCTGTAAATAACCCTTCTTTTGTTGAGGATCAAAAATGTGTCCTTCAAGTGTAAATTGTTTGTCCTGTTTAAATGACAACCTATACATTATGATTCATCTGCTTTAAGGACATTACAGTTTCTACAACCAGTTTTACATCTCTCCAGAAATACTATGTAAAGTGGTATTTTATGATAAAATATTCAATGAATAATGGCAGGATTTATCTTTGCCTTGTGAGGCTAAAATCCATGCATTAGCTCTGTGTGACTGTGATTTAAATTAACAAAATGGGATTTCTCTCGTTGCTCATTATTTTCCTTTTAAACTGAATTCCTTTCCTTGACAGATATAGCCCTAGGTTTACTGTGTCATTCTAGGTCAGGCACTCACTGGCAATTATTACCTGTGTGTGAAAAACACCCAGCAGAACAGCATATCAGCAATACACCTATGTGTGTCACTAGTACAGGGAAGTGCCCCAGTGTTTTGTGCAACTTTTTTGTTTCATGTAACACTTAACCAAAGCTCTGAAGTTGCGCTATCTGGAAGCACGATAAATTCAATTGTGCTCAAGCGAATGCGTTTACTTTCAACTTGTAATAAGATGTGCTACTTTCAATACCTGCAAAGAGTCACAATAAACCCCTGTTCGATTGCATGCAACTGTTAGCACGTCACTCGTAATCTAGCTTTTAATGTGAAAAAATATATGGCTAGATTATGAGTCTTTCGTTAGCCTTAAAAAGCAGCGTTGAGAGGTCCCAACGCTGCTTTTTAACGCCCGCTGGTATTACGAGTCTGGCAGGTACAGGTGTACCGCTCACTTTTTTTCCGCGACTCGAGGATACCGCAAATCCCCTTACGTCAATTGCGTATCCTATATCTTCGATGGGATTTTCCTAACGCCGGTATTACGAGTCTTGGAAGAAGTGAGCGGTACACCCCCTCCTGTCAAGACTCCTACCGCATTTAAAAGTCAGTAGTTAAGAGTTTTATGGGCTAACGCCGTAACATAAAACTCTTAACTAAAGTGCTACAAAGTACACTAACACCCATAAACTACCTATTAACCCCTAAACTGAGGCCCCCACACATCGCATAACACTATAATAAAAATTTTAACCCCTAATCTGCCGAACCGGAGATCAGCGCCACTATAATAAATGTATTAACCCCTAAACCGCCGTACACCCGCATCGCAAACACTAGTTAAATTTTATTAACCCATAATCTGCCGTCCCTAACATTGCTGACACCTACCTACATTTATTAACCCCTAATCTGCTGCCCACAACGTCGCCCGCCACTATATTAAAGTTATTAACCCCTAAACCTAAGTCTAACCCTAAGTCTAAGCCCCCCTAACTTAAATATAATTTAAAATAAATCTAAATAAAATTACTATTATTAATTAAATTATTCCTATTTAAAACTAAATACTTACCTATAAAATAAACCCTAAGCTAGCTACAATATAACTAATAGTTACATTGTAGCTATCTCAGGGTTTATTTTTATTTTACACGCAACTTTGTATTTATTTTATCTAGGAAGAATAGTTATTAAATAGTTATTAACTATTTAATAACTACCTAGTTAAAATAAAGACAAATTTACCTGTAAAATAAACCCTAACCTAAGTTACAATTACACCTAACACTACACTATCATTAAATTAATTACCTAAGCTAACTACAATTAAATACAATTAAATTAAATAAACTAAAGTACGAAAAAACCAAACACTAAATTACAAAAAATAATAAAATAATTACAATTTTTTAAAACTAATTACACCTAATCTAATCCCCCTAATAAAATAAAAAAGCCCCCCCAAAATAATAAAAAGCCCTACCCTATACTAAATTACAAATAGCCCTTAAAAGGGCCTTTTGTGGGGCATTGCCCCAAAGTAATCAGCTCTTTTACCTGTAAGAAAAAATACAATACCCCCCCAACATTAAAACCCACCACCCACACACCCAACCCTACTCTAATACCCACCCAATACCCCCTTAATAAAACCTAACACTAACCCCTTGAAGATCACCCTACCTTGAGACATCTTCACCCAGCCGGGCACAAGTGGTTCTACAGAGGGGCAGAAGTCTTCATCCGATCCGGGCAGAAGAAGACCTCCAGATGGGCAGAATTCTTCATCCAGGTGGCATCTTCTATCTTCATCCATCTGGAGCGGGTCCATCTTCAAGCCAGCCGACGCGGAGCATCCTCTTCCAACAACATCCAAATGAAGAATGAAGATTCCTTTAAATGACGTCATCCAAGATGGCATCCCTTGAATTCTGATTGGCTGATAGGATTCTATCAGCCAATCGGAATTAAGGTATGAAAAATCCTATTGGCTGATGCAATCAGCCAATAGGATTGAAGTTCAATCCTATTGGCTGATTCAATCAGCCAATAGGATTGAGCTTGCATTCTATTGACTGTTCCAATCAGCCAATAGAATGCAAGCTCAATCCTATTGGCTGATTGCATCAGCAAATAGGATTTTTCCTACCTTAATTCCGATGGCTGATAGAATCCGATCAGCCAATCGGAATTCAAGGGACGCCATCTTGGATGACGTCATTAAAAGGAACCTTCATTTGGATGTTGTTGGAAGAGGATGCTCCGCGTCGGCTGGCTTGAAGATGGACCCGCTCCGGATGGATGAAGATAGAAGATGACGCCTGGATGAAGACTTCTACCCGTCTGGGGGACCTCTTCTGCCCGGATCGGATGAAGACTTATGCCCCTCTGGAGGACCACTTCTGCCTGGCTGGGTGAAGACGTCTCAAGGTAGGGTGATCTTCAAGGGGTTAGTGTTAGGTTTTATTAAGGGGGTATTGGGTGGGTTTTAGAGTAGGGTTGGGTGTGTGGGTGGTGGGTTTTAATGTTGGGGGTATTGTATTTTTTTTTTTACAGGTAAAAGAGCTGATTACTTTGGGGCAATGCCCCGTAAAAGGCCATTTTAAAGGCTATTTGTAATTTAGTATAGGGTAGGGCTTTTTATTATTTTGGGGGGCTTTTTATTTTATTAGGGGGATTAGATTAGGTGTAATTAGTTTAAAAAAATGTTTTTATTATTTTAAATTTTATTATTTTTTGTAATTTAGTGTTTCTTTTCGTACTTTAGTTTATTTAATTTAATTGTAGTTAGTTTAGGTAATTAATTTAATGATAGTGTAGTGTTAGGTGTAACTTCGGTTAGGATTTATTTTACAGGTATATTTGTATTTATTTTAACTAGGAAGTTATTAAATAGTTAATAACTATTTAATAACTATTCTACCTAGTTAAAATAAAAACAAGTATACCAGTAAAATAAAATAAACCCTGAGATAACTATTAGTTATATTGTAGCTAGCTTACGGTTTATTTTATAGGGAAGTATTTAGTTTTTAATAGGATTAATTTATTTAATTGTATTAATTTTATTTAGATTTATTTAAAATTATTTTTAAGTTAGGGGGGTGTTAGGGTTAGGGTTAGACTTAGGTTTAGGGGTTAATATATTTATTATAGTGGCGGCAACATTGGGGGCAGCAGATTAGGGGTTAATAAATATAATGTAGGGTTCGGCGATGTTTGGGGCAGCAGATTGGGATTAATACATATAATGTAGGTGGCGGCGGTGTCCGGAGCGGCATATTAGGGGTTAATAATATTATGTAGGTGGCGACGATGTCGGGGGCGGCAGATTAGGGCTTAAAGGGACAGTATACACCAGAATTTTTATTGTTTTAAAAGATAGATAATCCCTTTATTACCCATTTCCCAGTTTTGCATAACCAACACAGTTATATTAATATACTTTTAACCTCTGTGATTATCTTGTATCTAAGCCTCTGCAAACTGCCCCTTTTTTCAGTTCTTTTGACAGACTTGCAGTTTAGCCAATCAGTGCCTGCTCCCAGATTACTTCACGTGCATGAGCACAGTATTATTTATATGAAATATGTGAACTAACACCCTCTAGTGGTGAAAAACTGTTAAAATGCAATCTGAAAGAGGTGGCCTTCAAGGTCTAAGAAATTAGCATATGAACCTCCTAGGTTAAGCTTTCAACTAAGAATACCAAGAGAACAAAGCAAAATTGGTGATAAAAGTAAATTGGAAAATTGTTTAAAATGACATGCTCTATCTGAATCATGAAAGTTTTTTTTAGCCTAGACTGTCCCTTTAATACGTGTAAGATTAGGGGTGTTTAGACTCAGGGTTCATGTTAGGGTGTTAGGTGTAGACATAAATGTATTTCCCCATAGGAATCAATGGGGCTGCGTTAGAAGCTGAACACTGCTTTTTTGCAGGTGTTTGGGTTTTTTCAGCCGGCTCTCCCCCATTGATTCCTATGGGGAAATCGTGCACGAGCACGTTTTGCCAGCTCACCGCTACCGTAAGCAGCGCTGATATTGAGGTGAGATGTGGAGCTAAATTCTGCTCTATGCTCACCTTTTTGCGGCTAATGCCGGGTTTAAAAAACCTGTAATACTAGCGTTGTCTGTAGGTGAGCGATGAGGGAAAACTGCTCGTTAGCACCGCACCCCTGTTAAGGCAAAACTCGTAATCTAGGTGATAGTGTTTTTATGTTACACTCCCCTTTCACACAAGTGGAGGCTTATTAATCGCTCCTGCTCGAGCTTTGACTATGTTAGAAGTAAGGGTTTTTTTACAAGTTGAAAGTAAAAAGTTTTCACTCGCGCACTAACAAAAAGCCGAAGTTACAATATTGCAATATCACGTTCATGTATTCCCCCATAGACTTCAACAAAGCGTGAAAAGTGGGATAAAAAAAACCTAACACCCTATTCGAGCGTAAACCCAATCACGTTTAACCAACTGTGCTAACTCAGCATGAAATATTAATATTACACATTCAAATTTTCTTCACACAGCAGAATATGTGCTATTTATTGTTAAATACATATGTCTATATATATATATATATATATATATATATATATATATACAGTGGGGCAAAAAAGTATTTAGTCAGCCACGAATTGTGCAAGTTCTCCAACTTAAGAAGATGAGAGAGGCCCGTAATTTTCATCATAGGTATACCTCAACTATGAGAGACAAAATGTGGAAACAAATCCAGACAATCACATTGTCTGATTTGGAAAGAATTTATTTGCATATTATGGTGGAAAAAAAGTATTTGGTCACCTAAAAACAAGTAAGATTTCTGGCTCTTACAGACCTGTATCTTCTTCTTTAAGAGGCTCCTCTGTCCTCCACTCATTATCTGTATTAATGGAACCTGTTTGAACTTGTTATCAGTATAAAAGACACCTGTCCACAACCTCAAAAAGTCACACTCCAAACTCCACTATGGTGAAGACCAAAGAGCTGTCGAAGGACACCAGAAACAAAATTGTAGACCTGCACCAGGCTGGGAAGACTGAATCTGCAATAGGCAAGCAGTTTGGAGTGAAGAAATCAACTGTGGGAGCAATAATTAGAAAATGGAAGACATATAAGACCACTGATCATCTCCCTCGATCTGGGGCTCCACGCAAGATCTCACCCCGTGGGGTCAAAATGATCACAAGAAAGGTGAGCATACATCCCAGAACCACACGGGGGGGCCTAGTGAATGACCTGCAGAGAGCTAGGACCAACTTAACAAAGGCTACAATCAGTAACACACTATGCACCAGGGACTCAGATCCTGTAGTGCCAGATGTGTCCCCCTGCTTAAGCCAGTACATGTCCGGGCCCGTCTGAAGTATGCTAGAGAGCATTTGGATGATCCAGAAGTGGATTGGGAGAATGTCATATGGTCAGATGAAACCAAAGTAGAACTGTTTGGTAGAAACACAACTCGTCGTGTTTGGAGGAGAGAGAATGCTGAGTTGCAACCATAGAACACCATACCTACTGTGAAGCATGGGGGTGTCAACATCATGCTTTGGGGCTGTTTCTCTGCAAAAGGAACAGGATGACTGATCCGTGTACATGAAAGAATGAATGGGGCCATGTATCGTGAGATTTTGAGTGCAAACCTCCTTCCATCAGCAAGGGCATTGAATATGAAACGTGATCCCAAACACACCACCCGGGCAACGAAGGAGTGGCTTCGTAAGAAGCATTTCAAGGTCCTGGAGTGGCCTAGCCAGTCTCCAGATCTCAACCCCATTGAAAACCTTTGGAGGGAGTTGAAAGTCCGTGTTGCCCAGCAACAGCCCCAAAACATCACTGCTCTAGAGGAGATCTGCATGCCGGAATGGGCCAACATACCAGCAACAGTGTGTGACAACCTTGTGAAGACTTACAGAAAACGTTTGACCTCTGTCATTGCCAACAAAGGATATATAGCAAAGTATTGAAATGAACTTTGATATTGACCAAATACTTATTTTCCACCATAATTTGCAAATAAATCCTTTCCAAATCAGACAGATTGTCTGTATTTGTTTCCACATTTTGTCTCTCATAGTTGAGGTATACCTATGATGAAAATTACAGGACTCTCTCATCTTCTTAAGTGGGAGAACTTGCACAATTGGTGGCTGACTAAATATTTTTTTGCCCCACTGTATATATATATATATATATATATATATATATATATATATATATATATATATATATATATATATATTTATATGATGCTTTTTTTGTAACATATACAGTGCCCTCCACAAATATTGGCAAAGAAGGCTATGAAAAATTTTATCCGAAAAAAATATCTTTGTTAAATATTTGAGTGGCAACATAATTGGTACCCCTATAAATTCATATGAGAAAAATATATTCCCATTAATATTGTTCATTTTTAGTACATCTGGGTGACTAGGAACAGGAAATTGTTCACCTTGACTTCCTGTTTCACAGGGGTATAAATATAAGGTAACACATACGCCAAATTCCCTTAGTCATTCATCTTAATGAGTAAGACCAAGGAATATAGCTGTAATGTGCGGAAAAAGATTGTTGAGCTTCACAAAATAGGAAGTGGCTATAAGAAAATAGCAAAAGCATTAAAAAATGCTCATTTCCACCATCAGGGCAATAATTAAGAAGTTCCAGTCAACTGAAAATATTATGAATCAACCTGGAAGAGGACGTGTGTCTATATTGTCTCAAAACAATGTGAAGAGGATGGTTTGAGTAGCCAAAATAAAGCATTATAGAGAATTTCAGAAGTTAGTTGCTTCTTGGGGTCATAAAGTCTCCAAAGCTACAATCCAACGTCACCTACAGTACATCACCATAAGTTATTTGGAAGGGTTTCAAGAAAAAAGCCTCTACTCTCATCCAAAAACAAACTCAAGTGTCTTCAGTTTGCCAGACACTACTGGAACTTCAAACAGGATCGGGCTCTATAGTCAGATGACACCAAAATAGAGCTTTGTGGCAGTAAACACCAGAGGAGGGTTTGGCGCACACAGAGAAGTAGCCATATGGAAAAATATCTCACACCCACAGTTAAACATGATGGTCACTCTTTAATGTTTTGGGCTGTTTTTCTGCCATAGGACCTGTACATTTTGTTAGGATACATGGCATCATGGTCTCTTATCAAATATCAACAGATATTAAATATACAGTATATATTAATAAAGTACTGTGCAAAAGTCTTAGGCCACCATTAGATTTGTTGTTTTAGCAAAGTTTTAATGACCATCCATATTTATTTTTCAGTCTCTTTATTAAGATACAAACAGAAAATACAGGAAGTTATGTATACAAAATATAAAAAAAGTTTTAGAACAAAATGGCTTCTTCATGCAAAAGTCACATCTTGATCTCTTTTGGGGAGACTGTCCTTAAGTTTCCTGAAGTAATCTTCTGGTATATTATACCAGGCTTATACACAATATTACTGAGCACACCTAAATAATGAAAAAAACAACTTTATTAGTGTACAAAAATAGTGAAAAAAGTCACAGTCTATAACCCTTCCCATTCCAAACATTCATCCATCATGCATACAAACAAAAGAGAGATTACACCCCAGGGGTCCCTAGGGGAATCAAAAATATAGATAGATCAATAGAAGCAATAGATACATTTGATGATAGATACGATAGATAGATAGATAGATTTGAGAGATAAATAGATAGATTTGATAGATAGATAGATAGATAGATAGATAGATAGATAGATAATTTCCCAGACAGAGAATTACAAGACGGGTGGTCTGGGACCCATGGTAAGGTTCCCAGAGGCAGTTGCGGCGCCCAAGGCTCTGATTAGAACAGAGCACTCTGTGTATCTGCCCTCAGCCGAAATCGGAACATTCTTTAACTTTCTGCCTGTTGGCCAAATGTCCGTCTGCCAAATGTCCGTCTACCAAATGTCCGTCTGCCAAATGTCCTTCTGCATTTTTTCAGAGCACCGCGTGCAATCTACTGTTCCACCGGATAGGAGTGGTGTGTTAACTAGTACTATTCTTATCAGTTTAAGTCCTGTTACGTCCCCTATCAGGGGATGTGTATATGGCATCGATTTTAGGAACCCGGAGATGATTTTAGGAACCGGGAGATGGAAAAAGATGCTTGGACATCCAGTACAGGTCGTTCTCCTTCAGCCTTTTTATACGAGGGTCCCTCAACAGGCACGACAGCATGAAAGACCCCATATGCCATTACTTCCTTTTGCACAATCCAGTACAGGTATGGCATCGATTTTAGGAACCCGGAGATGATTTTAGGAACCAGGAGATGGAAAAAGATGCTTGGACACCCAGTACAGTTCATTCTCCTTCAGCCATTTTATACGAGGGTCCCTCAACAGGCACGACAGCATGAAAGACCCCATATGCCATTACTTCCTTTTGCACAATCGAGTACAGGTATGGCATCGATTTTAGGAACCCGGAGATGATTTTAGGAACCGGGAGATGGAAAAAGATGCTTGGACACCCAGTACAGGTCATTCTCCTTCAGCCTTTTTATACGAGGGTCCCTCAACAGGCACGACAGCATGAAAGACCCCATATGCCATTACTTCCTTTTACACAATCGAGTACAGGTATGGCATCGATTTTAGGAACCCGGAGATGATTTTACGAACCAGGAGATGGAAAAAGATGCTTGGACACCCAGTAGCGGTCGTTCTCCTTCAGCCATTTTATACGAGGGTCCCTCAACAGGCACGACAGCATGAAAGACCCTTTATGCCATTACTTCCTTTTGCACAATTGAGTACAGGTATGGCATCGATTTTAGGAACCCGGAGATGATTTTACGAACCGGGAGATGGAAAAAGATGCTTGGACACCCAGTACAGGTCGTTCTCCTTCAGCCATTTTATACGAGGGTCCCTCAACAGGCACGACAGCATGAAAGACCCCATATGCCATTACTTCCTTTTGCACAATAGAGTACAGGTATGGCATCGATTTTAGGAACCCGGAGATGATTTTAGGAACCCGGAGATGGAAAAAAATGCTTGGTCGGTCCAGCCACGAGATAGATAGATAGATACATAGATTAGATAGATAGATCAATAGATGCAATAGATACATTTGATGATAGATACGATAGATAGATTTGATAGATAAATAGATAGATTTGATAGATAGATAATTTCCCAGACAGAGAATTACAAGACGGGCGGTCTTGGACCCATGGTAAGGTTCCCAGAGGCAGTTGCGGGGCCCGAGGCTCTGAATTTGGGGCACTGCGCGTGTAATCTACTGTGCCACCAGATATGAGTGGTGTGTTAAGTAGTACTATTCATATCAGTTTAATCCGTGTTACGTCCCCCATCAGGGGACGTGTATATGGCATTGATTTATGAAATTTTGGCCGTGTACCTTCCACTGCGGTGTCCAATAGCTACAAATTTTTGGAACGCCTCAGACTCCACCAGCTTGTATGGTAAAAGCTGGCGGGCTAAGAGTTCAGACAAGCCAGCTGTCAGACGTTGGGCAAGGGGGTAAGTTTGTGACATTGGCTTCTTACGCTCAAACATATCCTTGACAGACACCTTGACAGACACCGCGTAAAGGTTCCGAGTGGAAGCTGTAGAAGATTGGGTGTCCTGTGTTAGCCAGTCAACTATGTGCTCCGAAGTTTTCGAGTTCAGGGTACGTGGCCTCTGAACACTGGGCATTATTCTAGGGACAAAGGGAATCACAGCACCACGACCACGACGGCCCCTGCGGGGTGGCCTGCCTCTGCCTGTCATATTTTTTTTTAATTAGTGGTACTATGCGTGCAAGCTACTGTGACAACAGATATGAGTGGTGTGTTAAGTAGTACTATTCTTATCAATTTAATCCCTGTTACATCCCCTATCAGGGGACGTGTATATGGCATGGATTTTAGGAACCGGGAGATGGAAAAAGATGCTTTGTCGGTCCTCCTACTTCAAATTTGGGGCACTGCGCGTGCAATCTAATGTGCCACCAGATAGGAGTGGTGTGTTAAGTAGAACTATTCCTATCAGTTTAATCCCTGTTATGTGCCTTTATTTTGGTTTGATTTTTGAAGCCACAGTGCAGCACCAGAGGCCAGAAAAATTTGGCATGTACATATGCCTGAAAAATTAGGTATTGTTGCAGACGCTGCTGTAGCAGCGGCCAGAAAAATTGATGTTTGTTTCCCTGGCAGAAAGTGCCCTAAAACATGGCGGCTTGAACCCTAGTTGGTGGCGGATAAGTCACGCAAGTCATCCTGCATTCAGAGATAAAATACAGCAGCGTGTGGACCATTTTTAGCCCAAGGCAGCTCATCTCATCAGGCCTTTTTTACTCAAATGTATCGCCCAATGTCAGTCCCTTCAGGATCCATCCCTCATTCATCTTAATAAAGGTGAGGTAATCGAGACTTTTTTGACCTAGGCGACTTCGCTTCTCAGTGACAATACCTCCTTTCCAACAGGACACTTGAAGCGGGGCAGGCCAGAAGTTCTATGGCAAATTGGGATAGCTCAGGCCACAGGTCAAGCCTGCACACCCAGTAGTCAAGGGGTTCATCGCTCCTCAGAGTGTCGAGATCTGCAGTTAAGGCGAGGTAGTCTGCTACCTGTCGGTTGAGTCGTTCTCTGAGGCTGGACCCCGAAGGGTTGTGGCGATGCATAGGAGTTAAAAAGGTCCGCATGTCCTCCATCAACAACACGTCTGTAAAGCGTCCTGTCCTTGCCCGTGTGGTCGTGGGAGGAGGAGTATTACTTTCACCTCTTCCCATGTTAGATTCCCGTTGTGCTGTGACATCACCCTTATACGCTGTGCAAAGCATACTTTTTAATTTATTTTTTAACTGCTCCATCCTTTCTGACTTGCGGGAATTCAGTAACATTTCAAGCACTTTATGCTTATACCGGGGGTCTAGTAGCGTGGACACCCAGTACAGTTCATTCTCCTTCAGCTTTTTATATGAGTGTCCCTCAACAGGCATGACAGCATGAAAGACCCCATTTGCACAAGGTTGGATGCCGAGCTACTGATGTCCCGTTCCTCATCCTCACTGATCTCACTGAAGGTATCTTCTTCCCCCCAGCCACGTACAACACCACGGCTACCATATAGGTGACAATGAGCACCCTGGGATGCCTGTTGTGCTTCGTCTTCCTCCTCCTCCTCAAAGCCACATTCCTCCTCTGACTCCTCTTCCTTACAATCCTCTTCCTGCGTTGCCGCTGGTCCAGCAAGCGATGCTGATAAGGCTGTTTCTGGTGGTGATGGTGACCACAACTCTTCCTCTTCCTCTTCACCCTCATCTACGGCGTGATCCAGCACTCTTCGAAGGGCACGCTCCAGGAAGAAAACAAATGGTATGATGTCGCTGATGGTGCCTTCGGTGCGACTGACTAGGTTTGTCACCTCCTCAAAAGGATGCATGAGCCTACAGGCATTGCTCATGAGCATCCAGTAACGTGGCAAAAAAAATCCCAGCTCCCCAGAGACTGTCCTAGCACCCCGGTCATACAAATACTCGTTAACAGCTTTTTCTTGTTGGAGCAGGCGGTCGAACATTAGGAATGTTGAATTCCAACGTGTCAGGCTGTCGCAAATCAAGCGCCTCACTGGCAGGTTATTTCGCCACTGGATATCTGACAAGTGCACCATGGCCATGTAGGAACGCTTGAAATGGCCACACACCTTCCTGGCCTGCTTCAGGACATCCTGTAAGCCTGGGTACTTATGCACAAAGCATTGTACAATCAGATTACACACATGTGCCATGCACGGCACATGTGTCAACTTGCCCAATGCTTCCACCAAATTACTTCCGGTGTCAGAAACCACTTTGCCGATCTCCAGTTGGTGCGGAGTCAGCCACTGATCCACCTGTGCGTTCAGGGTGGACAGGAGTGCTGCTGTGGTGTGACTCTCTGCTTTCAGGCAAGTCAACCCCAAGACGGCGTGACACTGCCGTATCCGGGATGTGGAATAGTACCTGGGGAGCTGGGGGTGCCATTGATGTGGAGCAAGACGCAGCAGCAGAAGAGGACTCAGCCGAGGAGGTTATGGAAGAGGATGGAGTAGGAGGAGTAGAGGAGGCATTCCAGGCATTCCATGCTTGGCAGCCGTCAGCAGGTTTACCCAAAGCGCAGTGTAGGTGATATACCTGCCCTGACCATGCTTTGAAGACCAGCTATCAGTGGTCAGATGGACCCTTGCCCCAACACTGTATGACAGACATGCCATTACTTCCTTTCGCACAATCGAGTACAGGTTGGGGATTGCCTTTTGTGCAAAGAAATTTCGGCCGGGTACCTTCCACTGCGGTGTCCCAATAGCTACAAATGTTTTGAACGCCTCAGACTCCACCAGCTTGTATGGTAAAAGCTGGCGGGCTAAGAGTTCAGACAAGCCAGCTGTCAGACGCCGGGCAAGGGGGTGACTTGGTGACATTGGCTTCTTACGCTCAAACATGTCCTTGACAGACACCTGACTGTGGGTAGATGAGCAGGAACTGCTCCGGAAGAGAGACGGATTGGCGGATGGTTGAGAGGGGGCAAGGAGCACGGCAGTGGTTGACGTGGCTGAAGATGCTGGACCAGGAGGAGGATGGCGGCTTTGAGTTTGAGTGCTGCTTGTCCTCATGTGTTCATCCCATAGGCGTTTGTGATGTGAGATCATGTGCCTTCGCAAAGCAGTTGTACCTAGGTGGGTGTTGCACTTCCCACAACTCAGTTTCTTTTGGCACAGGTTGCAAATGGCATTGATGTTGTCAGAGGCAGACACATAAAAAAATGCCACACTGCTGAGCTCTGCGATGACGGCATTCTGGTGGTGGCAACAGCATGCGTTGATTGGCGTGCTGTCTGGCTGACCCCGGGTGCCAATGCATGCTGTCTGACTGTGCCACTAGCTCCTTGCGATGACCTCCCCCTGCTTCTCGTCTCCTCCTCCTGCTCCTCTCTGTCTCCCCATCTTTCCCCCTGTTCTTCTTCTCTTCTAACCACGGACGCATCGTCATCATCAACCCCTTCACTTGTATCTGACAACTCAACAACTGAAGCAACGGCGGGTACAACATCATCATCATCACACCGTGTGTCGTCCATGTCTGTAATGCTGCCTGACTGAGACATATCACAGTTATCTACATCCTCTGTCAATGTTGGTTGCGCATCACTCATTTCTTCACACTTAGGTGTACATAACTCCTCTGACAGATCAAGTGAGGTGGCTGTGGTGCTAGTGTCGGTGGTGGCAGCAGGTGGGCGAGTGGTAAGTTGAGAGGTGCCCGAAGCTAGTTTCACAGTCAAAATTGTTTTTTTATTTTTAAATTGTACACTTACACTACTATTAACCAAGATAATATGAGTGGTGGCACTGGGCAAGTGGGCACAGTATACGCTGTGAGCCTGACACAAAAAAGCAGACTGATGTTTCACAGTCCAAAAAGTTTTTATTTTTTTAAATGTACATTTACACTACTATTAAACAAGATAATATGAGTGGTGCCACTGGGCAAGTGGGCACAGTATACGCTGTGAGCCTGGCATACACGCTGGCAGGCAGGCAACTGCAATTAGATTACACTAGCAGATTGCTGTTTCACAGTCAAAAAAGTTTTTTTTTTTAAATTATTTACACTACTGTTACACCAGATATGAGTGGTGGCACTGGGCAAGTGGGCCGGGCACACACGTTGGCAGGCAGGCAAATGCAATTAGAATTACACTAGCAGACTGATGTTTCACAGTCAAAAAAGTTTTTTTTAAATTATTTACACTACTGTTACACCGAATATGAGTGGTGGCACTGGGCAAGTGGGCCGGGCACACATGTTGGCAGGCAGGCAAATGCAATTAGAATTACACTAGCAGACTGATGTTTCACAGTCAAAAAAGTTTTTTTTAAATTATTTACACTACTGTTACACCAGATATGAGTGGTGGCACTAGTTGGCAAGTGGGCCTGGCACACACGCTGGCAGGCAGGCAACTACAATTAGATTACACTAGCAGACTGATGTTTCACAGTCAAAAAATATTTTTTTTTTAAATTTACACTACTGTTACAACAGATATGAGTGGTGGCACTAGTTGGCAAGTGGGCCTGGCACACACGCTGGCAGGCAGGCAACTGCAATTAGATTACACTAGCAGACTGATGTTTCACAGTCAAAAAAGTTTTTTTTTTTAAATTTACACTACTGTTACAACAGATAATAATAATAATAATAATAATAATAATAATAATAATAATAATAACAACTAGTATTTATATAGCACCTTTCTCCAAGTGGGACTCAAAGCGCTTTTTCAGCGCTCGCTCTCGGAATTCACCAAATTGGCTGCTGAATAGTAATAGTTGTTATTATTAGATATGAGTGGTGGCACTAGTTGGCAAGTGGGCCTGGCACACACGCTGGCAGGCAGGCAACTGCAATTAGATTACACTAGCAGACTGATGTTTCACAGTCAAAAAAGGTTTTTTTTTTACAAAATTTAAACTAATGTTACAACAGATATGAGTGGTGGCACTAGTTGGCAAGTGGGCCTGGCACACACGCTGGCAGGCAGGCAACTGCTATTAGATTACACTAGCAGACTGATGCTTCACAGTCAAAAAAGTTTTTTTTTACAAAATTTACACTACTGTTACAACAGATATGAGTGGTGGCACTAGTTGGCAAGTGGGCCTGGTACACACGCTGGCAGGCAGGCAACTGCTATTAGATTACACTAGCAGACTGATGTTTCACAGTCAAAAAAGTTTTTTTTTTTAAATTTACACTACTGTTACAACAGATATGAGTGGTGGCACTGGGCAAGTGGGCCGGGCACACACGTTGGCAGGCAGGCAAATGCAATTAGAATTACACTAGCAGACTGATGTTTCACAGTCAAAAAAAGTTTTTTTTCTTAAATTATTTACACTACTGTTACACCAGATATGAGTGGTGGCACTTGTTGGCAAGTGGGCCTGGCACACACGCTGGCAGGCAGGCAACTGCTTATAGATTACACTAGCAGACTGATGTTTTACAGTCAAAAAAGTTTTTTTTTTACAAAATTTACACTACTGTTACAACAGATATTAGTGGTGGCACTGCAGGCAGGCAACTGCAATTAGATTACACTAGCAGACTGATGTTTCACAGTCAAAATTACACAGGCAAAAAAAAAAAAAGATGTTCTAACCCTAAAAAGGGCTTTTTGGGGTGCTGTCCTTACAGCAGAGATCAGATGAGTCCTTCAGGACTGTAGTGGACACTGAATACACTAGCCTAGCTATCAATTTCCCTATGAAATCAGCAGCAGCTACACTATCCCTCCTCTCACTAAGAATGCAGGATCAGAATGAATCTAAAATGGCTGCTGTCCAGGAGCTGGGAGGGTCTGGGAGGGAGTGTCTGCTGCTGAAATGGCTGAAATGTGTCTGCAGACTGTGAGATACAGGGTCAAAGTTTACTCAATGATGACGAATAGGGGGCGGATCGAACATTGCATATGTTCGCCCACCGCGGCAAACGCGAACAAGCTATGTTCGCCGGGAACTATTCACCGGCGAACTATTCGCGACTTCACTACTGTCAACGCCTCTTGTCAGCATATTAGCGTATTAGCTCAGTGCAACAGTTAGTAACAACAGTAAGCGATGAAATGTTCCTACTGTGTGTAGCTGTCAACGCTTTTTGTCAGCGTGTTAGCATATGCATAAGATGCAACAGTTATTTATAATAACATAGATGTTAGTGTTATGCCCGATACTTGCGGTTCCATTGTAAGGCATTTCCAATTATGTGCATACGTCACGCCCAGCTCAGTCGGCTCAACGGCAGGATAGCTCCGTAGCTCCATGACTTTCACACCACAGGCTTGTTCACAAAATCCAGAAAGTATTCTCGGGTTCAATGTGTCTCAGTGCAAGCATAGCAGATGCAAACTTGTCATGGATAAACGGCATAGACAAACAACTCTGACGCGTGTTTCGGGACTCCGCCCTTTTTCAAGGAGTATACGTCATAGCAGTTACCACCTCTTAAAATGGTCAAAAAAGAGGAACCCCGAGGGGAACCGTGAGCGGGGTGCGCTAACAAAAAATATATATGAGTGATTAGTGTCTATGGACAAACCATATTAGTTCATGTGAGAAAATGGTGCTGTGTCTTGTGGAGTAATCAAATGTGCTGCCGGCAAGGCTCCTCTGGTCTTCGGGAAGAAGGTATCTGTAATTTAGAAGTAGAAAAGAGGGCGCCACATAGCGTAATATTGTTGACTCAAAGCCAAAATAGGAGGTAAATGTTAAGGCTTACCAGAGGTAAATGCACCGTATTGTAACCGGTGCTGACAGGCAGGCTAACACTTTCAGTGGCTAGCACACTGGGTGGCCTCCGGCAGGCTGTACACAGGTGGTATTCAGCGTTTGTTTGATTGATTAACGTCTGTGCAGCTAATGTCTGAGACACTGCGGTAGATCAAATACTTTGAAACCTTTACCAGGAAGGCTCAAAAGGAGAACAAAGGCGAACAAAAGGACAACTTCCGTATATTAAAAATCAAGGAGTTTTAATCCATACAAAGTAAGCGATGAAATGTTCCTACTGTGTGTAGCTGTCAACGCTTTTTGTCAGCGTGTTAGCATATGCATAAGATGCAACAGTTATTTATAATAACATAGATGTTAGTGTTATGCCCGATACTTGCGGTTCCATTGTAAGGCATTTCCAATTATGTGCATACGTCACGCCCAGCTCAGTCTTCTCAACGGCAGGATAGCTCCGTAGCTCCATGACTTTCACACCACAGGCTTGTTCACAAAATCCAGAAAGTATTCTCGGGTTCAATGTGTCTCAGTGCAAGCATAGCAGATGCAAACTTGTCATGGATAAATGGCATAGACAAACAACTCTGACGCGTGTTTCGGGACTCCGCCCTTTTTCAAGGAGTATACGTCATAGTAGTTACCACCTCTTAAAATGGGCCTTGGCAGAGCTCTTATTGGTAGAATAAAATATAACTTCCATACATGTGATCCTCATTCATACTCCCCCTATTTCCTAAAGGTGGAATGATAATCTAACCAAAAATCATAAACGATAGAAAATATTGAAAAAGTCATAAAAATATCAATTTTGCAGCTAGAACCTAATCTAAACCTATAAAACCTATATCTAAATAATTACACAGAAAATTTCTACCCCTAGTTTAATATACCCTACAAATTTAAATATGTGAGTTTAAAACTATCTATGGGGAAAGAGGGGAAAAAATACATATTTCCACATATTTCTACATTCGCAGAATATTATGGATCTATACTGTACAACATATTAGCTTCATTAATATAATCAGATCTCTCTAGTGAAAGCCACTGATCTGAAAATTAATCTATCATTACTAATGTGCAAATTACATTATTTGAAGAGGCCCCATGGAATATCTCTATTCAAACCCCTAGGGGATAAGGTATCCAACTTCCTAATCCATTGGGCCTCCTTTTTAAATAGGAGACGTTGTCTATCACCCCCTCTTCTCAGGGGTGGGATATCATCCACTATTTGGAATCTAAGTTGGCTTTATTATGTGCTGCAACTGTAAAATGATAGACTACAGGTGCATCCGAATCTAGATTACCTATGGCCGCCTTATGTTGTCTGATCCTGTCCCGCACACTCTGTGTGGTCTCCCCAACATATGCTAGCCCACAAGGGCATTTAATGACATATATGACATAACTGGAATTACATGTATACGTGCTTCTTATTCCAATTTTACATCCAGTGTGAGGATGAGTCACATTATCTCCCTTAATTAGGGAATTGCATTGTGCGCAATTGAAACATGGGAAGCAAATTTTCTTCTGTAAAGGATGGGCTGGATTTGTGGTCCCAAAATCTGCCCTAACAAGTTCATCCTTAAGGTTCCTGTTTCTTTTGTAAGATAGAAGTGGAGGATCCTTAAATATACCTGCCAATTGTGCTTCCTCTTTCAATAAGTGCCAGTGTTTGTTGATCATAGTTTTAAGTTTCCTGCTATGAAAGCCATAATGTGTCACCAGAGGAACAGAGAATTGTTTATTTTCTTTATTTATAGATGTTAAAAGATTTTGTCTATCCATTTCACTTACCCTATTCAAGTTGTCTTGTATAACATTATCTGGATAATCCCTCTCCCTAAACTTGTTGGCCATTTCATCAAGTCTAAGTTGAAGTTTATGGAGATCGGAAACAATCCTTTTAGTTCAAAGTAGTTGGCTATATGGTAAGCTTTTTATTGTTGCTGGGGGATAAAAACTATCAAAAATGAGTAAGTTATTACGATCAGTAATCAGATTATACCAGGCTTCTTTCAGCACTTCCCAGAGTTCTTCTTTAGATTTAGGTTGTCTTATTTCTTTCTCTGTCCAGGTGACCCCATACGGCCTCTATAATATTCAGGTCTGGACTCTGTGGAGGCCAGTCCATGACTGTCAGTATTTTATCAGCTGTTTTTCTCTACAAATATGATTTCACTGCATTAGCAGTGTGCTTGGTATCGTTATCATGCTGAAAAATAAAACCATTTCCAATCAGACACTTTCCTGAAGGAATGGCATGATGAATTAAAACCTGTCTGTACTTTTCAGCATTCATGATCCCATCAATTCGGAAAATGGGGCATATTTATTCAGCTCGGTACAGAGTTTGATGCCCCGTGTTTCAGGAAAGCCTTCAGGCTCACCAGAAACACAAGTTATGAATCAACGGTCTAAAGACTGCTGCTCCAAAACCTGTCCGCCTGCTCTGAGGTCGCGGACAGACATCGTTGGAAATACGATCGGGTTGATTGACACACCCTGCTAGCGGCTGATTGGCTGCGAATCTGCAGGGGGCAGTATTGTACCAGCAGTTTGAAAGAACTGCTGGTGCAATGATAAATGCAGAGAGCGTATGCTGTCAGCATTTATTGATGTGCAGCAGACATGATCCGCAATATCGAATCATGTCCGCTTGCACGTTCTTAAATAGGCCCCAATATCTCCAATACCACTTGCAGAAAAACAGCCCCAAACAAGGACAGACCCTCCACAATGTTTCACTGAAGACCGCAAGCACTCATTCTTCCATATCTCTCCAACTCTTCTTCTCACATATATTTGACGATTGGACCCAAAAATGTCAAACTTGGATTTGTCACTCTATAATACTCTTTTCCACTGATCTTTATTCCAATCTTTGTAAGCTTTAGCATATCTTAGCCTTTTCACCCTGTTCCCCTTCTATTAAAGGGGTTTCTTGGCTGCTACCCTTCCACAAAGACCATTCCTGATCAAGCTTCTTCACATTGTGGAAGGGTCCACTTGGCATCCCGATAAAGCTGCCAGATGCTGAGCCAGGTCATTGCTGGACTTCTTCCAGTCTCTCAAAGAAGAAATTTTGAGAAACTTCTCATCAGATTTTGAAAGTTTTCTTGGCCTTCCGGTCCTTTTTTTGTCCTTGACCTCTGCTGATTCTTCAAATTTCTTTCTAACAGCTTGAATACAACCTCTTAAGTATCCAGTATGTTTGCTGATTTCCCTTTGAGAGTAGCCTTGCTGATGCAAAAGTATGATTTTATGTCTGTCAAATTCTGTGATCTTTGGCATTTTGAATTATGTGATTGAAAGTTGGTCTTTTTAGCAAGCTTCCAATTAATTAAAGTCATACCACATGTATATGTAATGCTCAAGCATGTCTTGCTCAAACCTGGTGTAATAGACCTTTTCACAGCAGTCATTTTGACATGAAGTAGTCGGACAAATACAGGTGTTAGCAATGACATTAATTAGGGTTTCATTCCAATTAGGTTTGCAAGAGCCAGGTTCCTGACATTGCTCAAGTGTAAGGGGAGGTCACTCTAAATACTTGCTACTTTAGATTTTTTTTCGTTCCCTTTTGAAAAGAACATTGGCATGTGATGTATTTAAAACATATATATAGTTAAATACTGTTTGAATACATATGTATGTGTGTTTATATGTGTTTTACTGTATATTTACTGTCCATATATTTCACATTCCAATGTTCTTTACTTATAGTATAATATCCTTTTAATTCTTAAATGCATATTTCAATATATATCTGCATATACCTATACCTGTATATATATATATATATATATATATATATATATATATATATATATCTTAAATACATATTTCAATATATATCTGCATATTCCTATACCTGTATATATATATATATATATATATATATATATATATATATATATATGATACAACAAGAGATCAAAAAATGGACATAGATTAGCGCTGGTTGTTCAGAGTTGGTATATATAATCAAAGGTGGAAGACTGGTTATCAGAATACCAACCACAGAAAAATAATAACATGAACGTTATTTATATAGATTAGCACATGGAATTGATATAATAGCTGCAAATAGCATAGAGCATAAGTATAGTACATAGAAATGTCCAGTTGTTTCAACAGAATGTTCCACACTTAGCGACAAATAAATGTGAAGTGCAGACTTACAGGAACAAACCTCAATCCTATAAGGTAAGTGATCCGCACAGTAGAGGATTCCTCTTATGGCATTCAGCTTTCCTCCTTGGGGTGTGAGAGAAACTTCAGTGGGTTCAAGATCGATACTTCTGCAGCCTTTTGAAGTATGGCTCCTCCAGAGAACGATACGATCTCCCACAGCATATAAAAGAAATGAAAGCTCAAATAGTGTGATATTGTTTTAAAACCATATATTATTTATTATTACACACACTCTCTCACAAATGCCTGCTTACATTTAAAATCCTCAACAGTATGAGGCATACAACAAGTGAATCAAATATAACAAGTGCAGAAACACAGCTTTTCTCAATTTTTGTGCTGCAGTCTTGCATTCTCTCTGTTACACTCTCTCAAAGCGATAAAAGGACAGAGTATGCAAGTGATTAGGTAAAACAAAGTGTACCGGGGTTCCTGGTATAGAATCAGTCCGGTTTTACTCTCTTTCTGGTCTAACGCGTTTCAAAGGATTCCGAATGCTTCCTTGTTCCTCAGAGACTGGATTTGTACTGCACGGCTGATCCTTAAATTGCTATTTGGTTTCCGCAGGTTTTCCGCCTTGTTTCTGGTTTACACCCTGATTGGGCATAACAGACACACACCTCTCCTAAAAAGTTACTATCATTGGTCCAAATCAGAGGGTGTGTTACTAAGTTAGTACATTATGAACCGTGGATGACGAAAAAGAAACCTTATCGTTACAATTCTGACACATCAGTTGTATCCTGCAATGTACAAAGTGTTACATTTTTTCTATACTCCAAATTGCTATCTTTTTTGTTATTTTACAACACCTTGTGGAGATGGTTTGCATATTTAAAAACCAAACACCTAAATTTCATGCTGAGAACGGGTTTGACAACCTATAAAGAACCCCATATTAAATACAAAATACAAAGTGAAATTGCATAAAAATAATACATCATATTTGTACATTTACCTAAAATGCAACTTAATATATGATTATTAGGTACTCAATAAAATATTTTGAGCTTGTTTCACGCTCTTAAAATAAATAAATAAATAAATAAATAAATAAAATACATTAATAAACAAAAGTGTAACTGGCAAATAAATGAAGGTTAAAATAATTTAAAAACGTTAACGTATAGGGAATTTGTCTGTTGTTAAATGTTTCTGAACAAATCTGACTTATTTTTAAAATTTATTTTTGTTTCTAAAATATAGAGAGCCCATGTAGCCTAAGGGGATTGTAGCATATAATGGAAAAATGTATATAAAACTTAAGGAACACATTTTTTTGTATAATGTTTTTTTCCTATTTTAAATGGTTATATATAAAACATTTAAAAATATATAATTCAGATAGCATCAAACCATTGGAATCTAGGGAATGATCCAATACTTCTTGAATTTTTTTCAAACCTACTTTTATTAAGGGGGTCTAGTTTCCCTCCTTTGTTTACATTCTAGAGGTAGCAAAAAATATATTTATATATTTTAGGATGATATTGTATAAAACTTCTATAGAATAGTGCAAATCTACATCCAAGTATTGTATTTTAAAATTATAATGCTTATAAGGGTATAAGGAGTGAAGACCCTAACTTCAGGAGATTAACTTTCTAGAAATGCAGCAAGATCTATATCTTTATTGAGACCATTTGGAGTTAGTGTATTCATTGTGTGTATCCAAAAAGTCTCTTTCTTCCTGAGGGCAATAGTTCTATTGCCTCCTCGTGTGTGTGGTTTCACATGTTCAATTATTGTTCCTTTTAAGCAAGTAGCATCATTGTTGTGAACCATTTTGTAGTGGAGGGACAGATTGTGTGATGTCTCCCCTGCAGTTATGTTTGTCAGGTGTTCTAGCAACCTCTTCTTGTATGGTCTGGTTGTCCTACCTATATACTGTAAATTGCAGCTGCATTGTAGCATATATACTACAAAATCAGTTTTGCAGTTGCATAAAGTTTTGATGTTGTACTCTTTCCCTCTGTTATTAGATTTAAATTTCTTTGTCGGCTTCGGTCCAGTAAAATGATGGATACATGCTTCACAGCTCTTTCGATTACATTTGAAAAACCCAATTGATTGTTTTCCTAACCAATTTGAATGGGTTAATTTATTATTTTATAACTGGCTAGGAGCCAAAACTGATTTCAGGTTTTTGTTTTTTTTATATATAACTTTTGGATTTTCTTTCGTTATATCCTTTAAAAACACATCCTTTTTTAGAATGTGCCAATGTTTATTTAAAATTTTATTTATTTCTTTGGCAATTTCTCAACATGTAGTCTGGTTACCACATACAATGAGGGGGCCCAAGAAATAAATACAATTTTAATGTATCCATTTTTTTAATGGACCGAAGCCGACAAAGAAATTTAAATCTAATAACAGAGGGAAAGAGTACAACATAATCAAAACTTTATGCAACTGCAAAACTGATTTTGTAGTATATATGCTACAATGCAGCTGCAATTTACAGTATATAGGTAGGACAACCAGACCATACAAGAAGAGGTTGCTAGAACACCTGACAAACATAACTGCAGGGGAGACATCACACAATCTGTCCCTCCACTACAAAATGGTTCACAACAATGATGCTACTTGCTTAAAAGGAACAATAATTGAACATGTGAAACCACACACACGAGGAGGCAATAGAACTATTGCCCTCAGGAAGAAAGAGACTTTTTGGATACACACAATGAATACACTAACTCCAAATGGTCTCAATAAAGATATAGATCTTGCTGCATTTCTAGAAAGTTAATCTCCTGAAGTTAGGGTCTCCACTCCGTATACCCTTATAAGCATTATAATTTTAAAATACAATACTTGGATATAGATTTGCACTATTCTATAGAAGTTTTATACAATATCATCCTAAAATATATAAATATATTTTTTTGCTACCTCTAGAATGCAAACAAAGGAGGGAAACTAGACCCCCTTAATAAAAGTAGGTTTGAAAAAAAATTCAAGAAGTATTGGATCATTCCCTAGATTCCAATGGTTTGATGCTATCTGAATTATATATTTTTAAATGTTTTATATATAACCATTTAAAATAGGAAAATAAAAATTATACAAAAAAAATGTGTTCCTTAAGTTTTATATACATTTTTCCATTATATGCTACAATCCCCTTAGGCTACATGGGCTCTCTATATTTTAGAAACAAAAATAAATTTTAAAAATAAGTCAGATTTGTTCAGAAACATTTAACAACAGACAAATTCCCTATACGTTAAAGTTTTTAAATTATTTTAACCTTCATTTATTTGCCAGTTACTCTTTTGGTTATTAATGTATTTTATTTTATTTTTTTATTTTTTTAAGAGCGTGAAACAAGCTCAAAATATTTTATTGAGTACCTAATAATCATATATTAAGTTGCATTTTAGGTAAATGTACAAATATGATGTATTATTTTTATGCAATTTCACTTTGTATTTTGTATTTAATATGGGGTTCTTTATAAGTTGTCAAACCCGTTCTCAGCATGAATTTTAGGTGTTTGGTTTTAAAATATGCAAACCATCTCCACAAGGTGTTGTAAAATAACAAAAAAGATAGCAATTTGGAGTGTAGAAAAAATGTAACACTTTGTACATTGCAGGATACAATTGATGTGTCAGAATTGTAACGATAAGGTTTCTTTTTCGTCATCCACGGTTCATAATGTACTAACTTAGTAACACACCCTCTGATTTGGACCAATGATAGTAACTTTTTAGGAGAGGTGTGTGTCTGTTATAACCAATCAGTGTGTAAACCAGAAACAAGGCGGAAAACCTGCGGAAACCAAATAGCAATTTAAGGATCAGTCGTGCAGTACAAATCCAGTCTCTGAGGAACAAGGAAGCATTCGGAATCCTTTGAAACGCGTTAGACCAGAAAGAGAGTAAAACCGGACTGATTCTATACCGGGAACCCCGGTACACTTTGTTTTACCTAATCACTTGCAGACTCTGTCCTTTTATCGCTTTGAGAGAGCGTAACAGAGAGAATGCAAGACTGCAGCACAAAAATTGACGGCTAGATTTAGAGTTTTGTCGGTAAGGACCCGCGTAGCTAACGCCGGCTTTATTCTGGCCGCACCATAAAAATAACTCTGGTATTGAGAGTCCACATAAAGGCTGCGTTAGGCTCCAAAAAAGGAGCATGGAGCATATTTAACGCAGCTTCAACTCTCGATTCCAGAGTTGCTTACGGACACGGCCAGCCTCAAAAACGTGCTCGTGCACGATTCCCCCATAGGAAACAATGGAGCTGTTTGAGCTGAAAAAAACCTAACACCTTCAAAAAAGCCGCGTTCAGCTCCTAACGCAGCCCCATTGTTTGCTATGGGGAAACACTTCCTACGTCTGCACCTAACACCCTAACATGTACCCCGAGTCTAAACACCCCTAGCCTTACACTTATTAACCCCTAATCTTCCGCCCCTGCTATCGCTGACCCCTGCATATTATTTTTAACCCCTAATCTGACGCTCCGTAAACCGCCGCTACTTACATTATCCTTATGTACCCCTAATCTGCTGCCCCTAACACCGCCGACCCCTATATTATATTTATTAACCCCTAATCTGCCCCCCACAACGTCGCCTCCACCTGCCTACACTTATTAACCCCTAATCTGCCGAGCGGATTGCACCGCTATCATAATAAAGTTATTAACCCCTAATCCGCCTCACTAACCCTATAATAAATAGTATTAACCCCTAATCTGCCCTCCCTAACATCGCCGACACCTAACTTCAATTATTAACCCCTAATCTGCCGACCGGAGCTCACCGCTATTCTAATAAATGTATTAACCCCTAAAGCTAAGTTTAACCCTAACACTAACACCCCCCTAACTTAAATATAATTTAAATCTAACAAAATTAATTAACTCTTATTAAATAAATTATTCCTATTTAAAGCTAAATACTTACCTGTAAAATAAATCCTAATATAGCTACAATATAAATTATAATTATATTATAGCTATTTTAGGATTAATATCTATTTTACAGGTAACTTTGTATTTATTTTAACCAGGTACAATAGCTATTAAATAGTTAAGAACTATTTAATAGCTAAAATAGTTAAAATAATTACAAAATTACCTGTAAAATAAATCCTAACCTAAGTTACAATTAAACCTAACACTATACTATCATTAAATTAATTAAATAAAATTCCTACAATTACCTACAATTAAACATAACACTACACTATCAATACATTAATTAAATACAATATCTACAAATAAATACAATGAAATAAACTAACTAAAGTACAAAAAATAAAAAAGAACTAAGTTACAAAAAATAAACAAATATTTACAAACATAAGAAAAATATTACAACAATTTTAAACTAATTACACCTACTCTACGCCCCCTAATAAAATAAAAAAGACCCCCAAAATAAAAAATGCCCTACCCTATTCTAAATTACTAAAGTTCAAAGCTCTTTTACCTTACCAGCCCTGAACAGGGCCCTTTGCGGGGCATGCCCCAAGAAGTTCAGCTCTTTTGCCTGTAAAAAAAAAACATACAATACCCCCCCCAACATTACAACCCACCACCCACATACCCCTAATCTAACCCAAACCCCCCTTAAATAAACCTAACACTAAGCCCCTGAAGATCATCCTACCTTGTCTTCACCTCACCGGGTATCACCGATCGGTCCTGGCTCCAAAATCTTCATCCAACCCAAGCGGGGGCTGGCGATCCATCATCCGGTGGCTGAAGAGGTCCAGAAGAGGCTCCAAAGTCTTCATCCTATCCGGGAAGAAGAGTAGATCCGGACCGGCAACCATCATCTTCCAAGCGGCATCTTCTATCTTCATCCGATGAGGACCGGCTCCATCCTGAAGACCTCCACCGCGGACCCATCTTCATCTGGCGACGTCCAACTGAAGAATGACGGTTCCTTTAAGGGACGTCATCCAAGATGGCGTCCCTCGAATTCCAATTGGCTGATAGGATTCTATCAGCCAATCGGAATGAAGGTAGGAATATTCTGATTGGCTGATGGAATCAGCCAATCAGAATCAAGTTCAATCCGATTGGCTGATCCAATCAGCCAATCAGATTGAGCTCGCATTCTATTGGCTGTTCCGATCAGCCAATAGAATGCGAGCTCAATCTGATTGGCTAATTGGATCAGCCAATCGGAATTTGAGGGACGCCATCTTGGATGACGTCCCTTAAATGAACCGTCATTCTTCAGTTGGACTCGCTGGATGAAGATGGGTCCGCGGTGGAGGTCTTCAGGATGGAGCCGGTCCTCATCGGATGAAGATAGAAGATGCCGCTTGGAAGATGATGGTTGCCGGTCCGGATCTACTCTTCTTCCTGGATAGGATGAAGACTTTGGAGCCTCTTCTGGACCTCTTCAGCCACCGGATGATGGATCGCCAGCCCCCGCTTGGGTTGGATGAAGATTTTGGAGCCAGGACCGATCGGTGATACCCGGTGAGGTGAAGACAAGGTAGGATGATCTTCAGGGGCTTAGTGTTAGGTTTATTTAAGGGGGGTTTGGGTTAGATTAGGGGTATGTGGGTGGTGGGTTGTAATGTTGGGGGGGGTATTGTATGTTTTTTTTACAGGCAAAAGAGCTGAACTTCTTGGGGCATGCCCCGCAAAGGGCCCTGTTCAGGGCTGGTAAGGTAAAAGAGCTTTGAACTTTAGTAATTTAGAATAGGGTAGGGCATTTTTTATTTTGGGGGTCTTTTTTATTTTATTAGGGGGCTTAGAGTAGGTGTAATTGGTTTAAAATTGTTGTAATATTTTTCTTATGTTTGTAAATATTTGTTTATTTTTTGTAACTTAGTTCTTTTTTATTTTTTGTACTTTAGTTAGTTTATTTCATTGTATTTATTTGTAGATATTGTATTTAATTAATGTATTGATAGTGTAGTGTTAGGTTTAATTGTAGGTAATTGTAGGTATTTTATTTAATTAATTTAATGATAGTATAGTGTTAGGTTTAATTGTAACTTAGGTTAGGATTTATTTTACAGGTAATTTTGTAATTATTTTAACTATTTTAGCTATTAAATAGTTCTTAACTATTTAATAGCTATTGTACCTGGTTAAAATAAATACAAAGTTACCTGTAAAATAAATATTAATCCTAAAATAGCTATAATATAATTATAATTTATATTGTAGCTATATTAGGATTTATTTTACAGGTAAGTATTTAGCTTTAAATAGGAATAATTTATTTAATAAGAGTTAATTTATTTTGTTAGATTTAAATTATATTTAACTTAGGGGGGTGTTAGTGTTAGGGTTAGACTTAGCTTTAGGGGTTAATACATTTATTAGAATAGCGGTGAGCTCCGGTCGGCAGATTAGGGGTTAATAATTGAAGTTAGGTGTCGGCGATGTTAGGGAGGGCAGATTAGGGGTTAATACTATTTATTATAGGGTTAGTGAGGCGGATTAGGGGTTAATAACTTTATTATAGTAGCGGTGCGGTCCGCTCAGCAGATTAGGGGTTAATAAGTGTAAGCAGGTGGAGGCGACGTTGAGGGGGCAGATTAGGGGTTAATAAATATAATATAGGGATCGGCGGTGTTAGGGGCAGCAGATTAGGGGTACATAGCTATAATGTAGGTGGCGGCGCTTTGCGGTCGGCAGATTAGGGGTTAATTATTGTAGGTAGCTGGCTGCGACATTGTGGGGGGCAGGTTAGGGGTTAATAAATATAATATAGTGGTCGGCGGTGTTAGGGGCAGCAGATTAGGGGTACATAAGGATAACGTAGGTGGTGGTCGGCAGATTAGGGGTTAAAAAAATTTAATCGAGTGGCGGCGATGTGGGGGGGCCTCAGTTTAGGGGTACATAGGTATTTTGTGGGTGTTAGTGTACTTTAGAGTACAGTAGTTAAGAGCTTTATGAACCGGCGTTAGCCCAGAAAGCTCTTAACTACTGACTTTTTTCTGCGGCTGGAGTTTTGTCGTTAGAATTCTAACGCTCACTTCAGACACGACTCTAAATACCGGAGTTAGAAAAATCCCATTGAAAAGATAGGATACGCAATTGACGTAAAGGGATCTGCGGTATGGAAAAGTCGCGGCTGAAAAGTGAGCGTTAGACCCTTTTTTGAGTGACTCCAAATACCGGAGGTAGCCTAAAACCAGCGTTAGGAGCCTCTAACGCTGGTTTTCACGGCTACCGCCAAACTCTAAATCTAGCCGTGAGAAAAGCTGTGTTTCTGCACTTGTTATATTTGATTCACTTGTTGTATGCCTCATACTGTTGAGGATTTTAAATGTAAGCAGGCATTTGTGAGAGAGTGTGTGTAATAATAAATAATATATGGTTTTAAAACAATATCACACTATTTGAGCTTTCATTTCTTTTATATGCTGTGGGAGATCGTATCGTTCTCTGGAGGAGCCATACTTCAAAAGGCTGCAGAAGTATCGATCTTGAACCCACTGAAGTTTCTCTCACACCCCAAGGAGGAAAGCTGAATGCCATAAGAGGAATCCTCTACTGTGCGGATCACTTACCTTATAGGATTGAGGTTTGTTCCTGTAAGTTTGCACTTCACATATATTTGTCGCTAAGTGTGGAACATTCTGTTGAAACAACTGGACATTTCTATGTAATATACTTATGCTCTATGCTATTTGCAGCTATCATATCAATTCCATGAACTAATCTATATAAATAACGTTCATGTCATTATTTTTCTGTGGTTGGTATTCTGATAACCAGTCTTCCATCTTTGATTATATATACCAACTCTGAACAACCAGCGCTAATCTATGTCCATTTTTTGACCTCTTGTTGTATCATAATTCAGTGGTGAGTGTCTTTTGAGGGATAGGGGGAATTACCATTCCCTTTTCTTATCTCAGAGTTCACTCTCCTTAAAGGGACAGCAGCTTACAGGTTGGTTTCTCTGCCTCCTAGTTCATATATATACGTATACTAGTATACAGATATATACCCTTGTGTTCACTTCTCTAGCGCCCTCCTTTGTTTTGCTCGCTTCCAGTATCATATATATATATATATATATATGCATATACCTATACATATACATATATATATATATATATATATATATATATATATATCTGCATATACCTATACCTGTATATATATATATATATATATATATATATATATATATATGCATATACCTATACCTGTATATATATATATATATATCTGCATATACCTATACCTGTATATATATATATATATGCATATACCTATACCTGTATATATATATATATATATATATATATATATATCTGCATATACCTATACCTGTATATATATATATATATATATATATATATCTGCATATACCTATACCTGTATATATATATATATGCATATACCTATACCTGTATATATATATATGTATCTGCATATACCTATACCTGTATATATATATATATATATATATATATATATATATATATATTCATATAAATATATAGGTATAGATATGTATTTTACATAAACAGTATTAGATATATATAGAAATATATATTTAATTAAAAAGTACATTATTTTCTATGTGAACATCATAGGAATGTAAAATATGCGTTTTGCACATTGCGTTTCTCATTTTAGATCTTAATGCGATCGATTTAGCACCCATGAAAACAAACAGCTAGATTACGAGTTGTGCATTAGGCTGAAAAAGCAGCGTTAAGAGGTCCTAACGCTGCTTTTTTACGACCACTGGTATTACGAGTCTTGAAGGTAAAGTCTTTTTTCTATGGGACTTCCATAGCGCCGGTGTCTTAAAGTAATCCCTCTACCATAGGCATTTGTATACTACGTCACTTCCGGTGACGTTTAATCAGCTGGTGGAGGTTTGTGGCGCTCACTGCGCATGCGCTAGAGGCCCAAACTCCTTACAACAGCTGATGCGAAGATACAAAGAATGATGTGGCACGCGCACGTTACTGGTTACAAAATCCCAATGAACGTTCATTGGATTTTGTAACCAGAAAGGGTCGCAGAAATATAGCAAGGGATCAAGAGCCCAGCGCAGCTCCTTAGGTTAGAGAAATTCAGAAACTGCGTTTTTTATTTGCACATCCTGTGAGATGTTTTTTTTTTACATCGTGCTGTGCACTTTTTTTCAAATTGTGACAGTTTATGAACAAGGATCAGAGAATAGAAAAGCACCAGAGATATAGTGTGAGATATAGTACGTAGCAGACGTATTTAATATATTTCCTACCGCATCTCACAATGTTAGTCGATACAATGTCAGTACCGTTTCTGGTTACAAAATCCAATGACAGACCGCTTGTTCATTGGGATTTTGTAACCAGTAACGTGCGCGTGCCACATAATTCCTCATCAGCTGTTGTAAGGAGTTTGGGCCTCTAGCGCATGCGCAGTGAGCGCCACAAGCCTCCACCAGCTGACAAAGTGACGAGGTATACACATTCCTACGGGTAGAGGCATAACTTTAGAACACCGGTATTACGAATCTGTCCTGGGAGGCCAAAAAGTGAGCGGTACACCCTCTACCTCCAAGATCCTTAACGCATTTTAAAGTCAGTAGTTAAGAGTTAAGAGTAACATAAAACTCATAACTAAAGTGCTAAAAAGTACACTAACACCCATAAACTACCTATTAACCCCTAAACCGAGGCCCTCCCGCATTGCAAATACTAAAAAAAATTTTTAAACCCCTATTCTGCCGCTCCGTACAACGCCGCCACTTACATTATATTTATTAACCCCTAATCTGCCGCCCCCAACCTCGCCGACACCTACATTATATTTATTAACCCCTAATCTGCCGCCCCCAATGTCGCCGCCACCTACCTACACTTATTAACCCCTAATCTGCCGCACCCAACGTCGCTGCCACTATAATAAACATATTAACCCCTAAACCGCCGCACTCCCGCCTCGCAAACATTAGTTAAATATTATTAACCCCTAATCTGCCGTCCCTAACATTGTCGCCACCTACATACATTTATTAACCCCTAATCTGCCGCCCCAACGTCGCCGCCACTATATTAAAGTTATCAACCCCTAAACCTAAGTCTAACCCTAAACCTAACACCCACTAACTTAAATATAATGTAAATAAATCTAAATAAATATTCCTATCATTTCCTAAATTATTCCTATTTAAAACTAAATACTTTTAGGATTGAGCTCGCATTGAAGTTCAATCCTATTGGCTGATCCAATCAGCCAATAGGATTGAGCTGGCATTCTATTGGAACAACCAATAGAATGCCAGCTCAATCCTATTGGCTGATTGGATCAGCCAATAGGATTGAACTTCAATCCTATTGGCTGATTGCATCAGCCAATAGGATTTTTTCTACCTTAATTCTGATTGGCTGATAGAATTCTATCAGCCAATCAGAATCTAAGGGACGCCATCTTGGATGATATCACTTAAAGGTACCTTCATTCTGTTTTAGTCATCGCCAGAAGAGAATGCTCCGTGTCGGATGTCTTGAAGATGGACCCGCTCCGCGCCTGATGGATGAAGATAGAAGATGCCGTCTGGATGAAGACTAGATATGTGCATGGCGAAAAAATTTGGTTCGGATCGATTCTGATTTTTTCGAATTTCGGTTCGGATCAATTCAAATTCGGAAAATTTTGAATCAATTCGGTTTGGATTTGTTTCGGATTTATTCGGATTCGAATAAATGCGGCTGGATTTGGTTCGATTCGGTTTGGTAATTCGGAATTCGGTGGGATGTGCTGTGTATTAGACTAGTATTATGTACTGTATATTAGGTGTAACCCATAGCAGAGTGATATAACCTAATATACTGCACAATACTAGTGTAATCCATGGCCATCCGAATCTACCGAATAAATCCGAACTACTTCGGATTTATTCGGTAAATTCGACACTATTTTAATTCGAGAATCCGAATCGATCCAAATCTCGAATTTTACGAATTCGGATGAATTTCCGAATCGATCCGAAACGAATCGCACATGTCTAATGAAGACTTCTGCCTGTCTGGAGGACCACTTCACCCGGCTTGGATGAAGACTTCTGCCCGGCTTGGATGAAGACTTCTGCCCATCTGGAGGACCACTTCGCCCGGCTTGGATGAAGACTTCTGCGAATCTGGAGGACCACTTTGCCCGGCTTGGATGAAGATATCTCCCGGTAAGTCGATCTTCAGGGGGTTAGTGCTAGGTTTTTTTAAGGGTGTATTGGGTGGGTTTTATTTTTTAGATTAAGGTTTGGGCGGCAAAAGAGCTAACTGCCCTTTAAAGGGCAATGCCCATCCAAATGCCCTTTTTCAGGGCAATGGGGAGCTTAGGTTTTTTTAGATAGTATTTTATTTGGGGGGTTGGTTGTGTGGGTGGTGGGTTTTACTGTTGGGGGGGGTTGTTTGTATTTTTTTTTACAGGTAAAAAAGCAGATTACTTTGGGGCAATGCCCCGCAAAAGGCCCTTTTAAGGGCTATTGGTAGTTTAGTTTAGGCTAGGGTTTTTTATTTTGGGGGGGGCTTTTTTTATTTTAATAGGCCTATTAGATTAGGTGTAATTAGTTTAAATTTCTGTAATTTGTTTATTATTTTAAGTAATTTAGTGGGTTTTTTGTACTTTGTACTTTAGCTAATTTAATTTAATTTAGGTAATTGTATATAATTTAGTTAATTTATTTAATTATAGTGTAGTGTTAGGTGTTAGTGTAACTTAGGTTAGGTTTTATTTTACAGGTAAATTTGTATTTATTTTAGCTAGGTAGTTATTAAATAGTTAATAACTATTTAATAACTATTCTACCTAGTTAAAATAAATACAAACTTGCCTGTAAAATAAAAATAAATCCTAAACTAGGCACAATGTACAGTAACTATTAGTTATATTGTAGCTAGATTAGGGTTTATTTTATAGGTAAGTATTTAGTTTTAAATAGGAATAATTTAGTTAATGATAGATTAGGGGTTAATAATATAATGTAGGTTGTGACGATGTCGGGGACGGCAGATTAGGGGTTAATAAGATTACCGGTGTTTAGACCCGGGGTTCATGTTAGGGTGTTAGGTGTAGACATAAATTTTATTTACCCCTAGGAATCAATGGGGCTGCGTTAAGGAGTTTTACGCTGCTTTTTGGCAGGTGTTAGACTTTTTTCAGCCGGCTCTCCCCG